>NW_028127542.1:0-31502 GCF_965231255.1 Vanellus vanellus
CGCTGTTTGGAGCAAAAAAGACAAACGTCCAGCTTTTGCTGGCGACAGCAAAGGTGCCGAGCGGGGAAAAGTGATTGCTGCTTCTCACTGCCTCCTGGAACCCCTTCAAATGCCCCACACATTTGGCCCTCTCTGCTTTCCTGAAAAGTCTATCCTCAAAAGCACCTTTTTTCACTTTCGGCGCTGTTTGGAGCAAAAAAGACAAACGTCCAGCTTTTGCTACCACAGCAAAGGTGCCAGCGGGGAAAAGTGATGCTGCTTCTCACTGCCTCCTGGAACCCCTTCAAATGCCCCAGACAATTTGGCCCTCTCTGCTTTCCTGAAAAGTCTATCCTCAAAGCACCTTTTTTCACTTTCGGCGCCCTCCGGAGCAAAAAAGACAAACGTCCAGCTTTTGCTGCCACAGCAAAGGTGCCAGCGGGAAAAGTGATGCTGCTTCTCACTGCCTCCTGGAAACCCCTTCAAATGCCCCACACAATTTGGCCCTCTCTGCTTTCCTGAAAAGTCTATCCTCCAAAAGCACCTTTTTTCACTTTCGGCGCCCTCCGGAGCAAAAAAGACAAACGTCAGCTTTTTGCTGCCACAGCAAAGGTGCCAGCGGGGAAAAGTGATGCTGCTTCTCACTGCCTCCTGGAACCCCTTCAAATGCCCCAGACAATTTGGCCCTCTCTGCTTTCCTGAAAAGTCTATCCTCAAAAGCACCTTTTTTTCACTTTCGGCGCTGTTTGGAGCAAAAAAGACAAACGTCCAGCTTTTGCTGCCACAGCAAAGGTGCCAGCGGGGAAAAGTGATGCTGCTTCTCACTGCCCTCCTGGAACCCCTTTCGGCGCTGTTTGGAGCAAAATAGACAAACGTCCAGCTTTTGCTGCCACAGCAAAGGTGCCAGCGGGGAAAAGTGATGCTGCTTCTCACTGCCTCCTGGAACCCCTTCAATGCCCCACACAATTTGGCCCTCTCTGCTTTCCTGCGCACGCTATCCTCAAAAGCACCTTTTTTCACTTTCGGCGCTGTTTGGAGCAAAAAAGACAAACGTCCAGCTTTTGCTGCCACAGCAAAGGTGCCAGCGGGGAAAAGTAATGCTGCTTCTCACTGCCTCCTGGAACCCCTTCAAATGCCCCACACAATTTGGCCCTCTCTGCTTTCCTGAGGACTCTATCCTCAAAAGCACCTTTTTCACTTTCGGCGCTGTTTGGAGCAAAAAAGACAAACGTCCAGCTTTTGCTGCCACAGCAAAGGTGCCAGCGGGGAAAAGTGATGCTGCTTCTCACTGCCTCCTGGAACCCCTTCAAATGCCCACACAATTTGGCCCTCTCTGCTTTCCTGAAAAGTCTATCCTCAAAAGCACCTTTTTTCACTTTCGGCGCTGTTTGGGAGCAAAAAAGACAAACGTGCTTCTCACTGCCTCCTGGAACCCCTTCAAATGCCCCACACAATTTGGCCCTCTCTGCTTTCCTGAGGACTCTATCCTCAAAAGCACCTTTTTTCCTTTCGGAGCAAAAAAAGACAAACGTCCAGCTTTTGCTGCCACAGCAAAGGTGCCAGCGGGGAAAAGTGATGCTGCTTCTCACTGCCTCCTGGAACCCCTTCAAATGCCCCACACAATTTGGCCCTCTCTGCTTTCCTGAAAAGTCTATCCTCAAAAGCACCTTTTTTCACTTTCGGCGCTGTTTGGAGCAAAAAAGACAAACGTCCAGCTTTTGCTGCCACAGCAAAGGTGCCAGCGGGGAAAGTGATGCTGCTTCTCACTGCCTCCTGGAACCCCTTCAAATGCCCCACACAATTTGGCCCTCTCTGCTTTCCTGAGGACTCTATCCTCAAAAGCACCTTTTTTCACTTTCGGCGCCCTCTGGAGCAAAAAAGACAAACGTCCAGCTTTTGCTGCCACAGCAAAGGTGCCAGCGGGGAAAAAGTGATGCTGCTTCTCACTGCCTCCTGGAACCCCTTCAAATGCCCCACACAATTTGGCCCTCTCTGCTTTCCTGAAAAGTCTATCCTCAAAAGCACCTTTTTTCACTTTCGGCGCTGTTTGGAGCAAAAAAGACAAAACGTCCAGCTTTTGCTGCCACAGCAAAGGTGCCAGCGGGGAAAAGTGATGCTGCTTCTCACTGCCTCCTGGAACCCCTTCAAATGCCCCACACAATTTGGCCCTCTCTGCTTTCCTGAAAAGTCTATCCTCAAAAGCACCTTTTTCACTTTCGGCGCTGTTTGGAGCAAAAAAGACAAACGTCCAGCTTTTGCTGCCACAGCAAAGGTGCCAGCGGGGAAAAGTGATGCTGCTTCTCACTGCCTCCTGGAACCCCTTCAAATGCCCCACACAATTTGGCCCTCTCTGCTTTCCTGAAAAGTCTATCCTCAAAAGCACCTTTTTTCACTTTCGGCGCTGTTTGGAGCAAAAAAGACAAACGTCCAGCTTTTGCTGCCACAGCAAAGGTGCCAGCGGGGAAAAGTGATGCTGCTTCTCACTGCCTCCTGGAACCCCTTCAAATGCCCCACACAATTTGGCCCTCTCTGCTTTCCTGAAAAGTCTATCCTCAAAAGCACCTTTTTTCACTTTCGGCGCTGTTTGGAGCAAAAAAGACAAAGGTCCAGCCTTTTGCTGCCCACAGCAAAGGTGCCAGCGGGGAAAAGTGATGCTGCTTCTCACTGCCTCCTGGAACCCCTTCAAATGCCCCACACAATTTGGCCCTCTCTGCTTTCCTGAGAAGTCTATCCTCAAAAGCACCTTTTTTCACTTTCGGCGCTGTTTGGAGCAAAAAAGACAAAGTCCAGCTTTTGCTGCCACAGCAAAGGTGCCAGCGGGGAAAAGTGATGCTGCTTCTCACTGCCTCCTGGAACCCCTTCAAATGCCCCACACAATTTGGCCCTCTCTGCTTTCCTGAAAAGTCTATCCTCAAAAGCACCTTTTTTCACTTTCGGCGCTGTTTGGAGCAAAAAAGACAAACGTCCCAGCTTTTGCTGCCACAGCAAAGGTGCCAGCGGGGAAAAGTGATGCTGCTTCTCACTGCCTCCTGGAACCCCTTCAATGCCCCACACAATTTGGCCCTCTCTGCTTTCCTGAAAAGTCTATCCTCAAAAGCACCTTTTTTTCACTTTCGGCGCTGTTTGGAGCAAAAAAGACAACGTCCAGCTTTTGCTGCCACAGCAAAGGTGCCAGCGGGGAAAAGTGATGCTGCTTCTCACTGCCTCCTGGAACCCCTTCAAATGCCCCACACAATTTGGCCCTCTCTGCTTTCCTGAAAAGTCTATCCTCAAAAGCACCTTTTTTCACTTTCGGCGCTGTTTGGAGCAAAAAAGACAAACGTCCAGCTTTTGCTGCCACAGCAAAGGTGCCAGCGGGGAAAAGTGATGCTGCTTCTCACTGCCTCCTGGAACCCCTTCAAAATGCCCCAGACAATTTGGCCCTCTCTGCTTTCCTGAAAAGTCTATCCTCAAAAGCACCTTTTTTCACTTTCGGCGCTGTTTGGAGCAAAAAAGACAAACGTCCAGCTTTTGCTGCCACAGCAAAGGTGCCAGCGGGGAAAAGTGATGCTGCTTCTCACTGCCTCCTGGAACCCCTTCAAATGCCCCACACAATTTGGCCCTCTCTGCTTTCCTGAAAAGTCTATCCTCAAAAGCACCTTTTTTCACTTTCGGCGCCCTCCGGAGCAAAAAAGACAAACGTCCAGCTTTTGCTGCCACAGCAAAGGTGCCAGCGGGGAAAAGTGATGCTGCTTCTCACTGCCTCCTGGAACCCCTTCAAATGCCCCAGACAATTTGGCCCTCTCTGCTTTCCTGAAAAGTCTATCCTCAAAAGCACCTTTTTTCACTTTCGGCGCTGTTTGGAGCAAAAAAGACAAACGTCCAGCTTTTGCTGCCACAGCAAAGGTGCCAGCGGGGAAAAGTGATGCTGCTTCTCACTGCCTCCTGGAACCCCTTCAAATGCCCCAGACAATTTGGCCCTCTCTGCTTTCCTGAAAAGTCTATCCTCAAAAGCACCTTTTTTCACTTTCGGCGCTGTTTGGAGCAAAATAGACAAACGTCCAGCTTTTGCTGCCACAGCAAAGGTGCCAGCGGGGAAAGTGATGCTGCTTCTCACTGCCTCCTGGAACCCCTTCAAATGCCCCACACAATTTGGCCCTCTCTGCTTTCCTGCGCACGCTATCCTCAAAAGCACCTTTTTTCACTTTCGGCGCTGTTTGGAGCAAAAAAGACAAACGTCCAGCTTTTGCTGCCACAGCAAAGGTGCCAGCGGGGAAAAGTAATGCTGCTTCTCACTGCCTCCTGGAACCCCTTCAAATGCCCCACACAATTTGGCCCTCTCTGCTTTCCTGAGGACTCTATCCTCAAAAGCACCTTTTTTCACTTTCGGCGCTGTTTGGAGCAAAAAAGACAAACGTCCAGCTTTTGCTGCCACAGCAAAGGTGCCAGCGGGAAAAGTGATGCTGCTTCTCACTGCCTCCTGGAACCCCTTCAAATGCCCCACACAATTTGGCCCTCTCTGCTTTCCTGAAAAGTCTATCCTCAAAAGCACCTTTTTTCACTTTCGGCGCTGTTTGGAGCAAAAAAGACAAACGTCCAGCTTTTGCTGCCACAGCAAAGGTGCCAGCGGGGAAAAGTGATGCTGCTTCTCACTGCCTCCTGGAACCCCTTCAAATGCCCCACACAATTTGGCCCTCTCTGCTTTCCTGCGCACGCTATCCTCAAAAGCACCTTTTTTCACTTTCGGCGCTGTTTGGAGCAAAAAAGACAAACGTCCAGCTTTTGCTGCCACAGCAAAGGTGCCAGCGGGGAAAAGTGATGCTGCTTCTCACTGCCTCCTGGAACCCCTTCAAATGCCCCACACAATTTGGCCCTCTCTGCTTTCCTGAAAAGTCTATCCTCAAAAGCACCTTTTTTCACTTTCGGCGCTGTTTGGAGCAAAAAAGACAAACGTCCAGCTTTTGCTGCCACAGCAAAGGTGCCAGCGGGGAAAAGTGATGCTGCTTCTCACTGCCTCCTGGAACCCCTTCAAATGCCCCACACAATTTGGCCCTCTCTGCTTTCCTGAGGACTCTATCCTCAAAAGCACCTTTTTTCACTTTCGGCGCCCTCCGGAGCAAAAAAGACAAACGTCCAGCTTTTGCTGCCACAGCAAAGGTGCCAGCGGGGAAAAGTGATGCTGCTTCTCACTGCCTCCTGGAACCCTTCAAATGCCCCACACAATTTGGCCCTCTCTGCTTTCCTGAAAAGTCTATCCTCAAAAGCACCTTTTTTCACTTTCGGCGCTGTTTGGAGCAAAAAAAGACAAACGTCCAGCTTTTGCTGCCACAGCAAAGGTGCCAGCGGGGAAAAGTAATGCTGCTTCTCACTGCCTCCTGGAACCCCTTCAAATGCCCCACACAATTTGGCCCTCTCTGCTTTCCTGAGGACTCTATCCTCAAAAGCACCTTTTTTCACTTTCGGCGCTGTTTGGAGCAAAAAAGACAAACGTCCAGCTTTTGCTGCCACAGCAAAGGTGCCAGCGGGGAAAAGTGATGCTGCTTCTCACTGCCTCCTGGAACCCCTTCAAATGCCCCAGACAATTTGGCCCTCTCTGCTTTCCTGAAAAGTCTATCCTCAAAAGCACCTTTTTTCACTTTCGGCGCTGTTTGGAGCAAAAAAGACAAACGTCCAGCTTTTGCTGCCACAGCAAAGGTGCCAGCGGGGAAAAGTGATGCTGCTTCTCACTGCCTCCTGGAACCCCTTCAAATGCCCCACACAATTTGGCCCTCTCTGCTTTCCTGAGGACTCTATCCTCAAAAGCACCTTTTTTCACTTTCGGCGCTGTTTGGAGCAAAAAAGACAAACGTCCAGCTTTTGCTGCCACAGCAAAGGTGCCAGCGGGGAAAAGTGATGCTGCTTCTCACTGCCTCCTGGAACCCCTTCAAATGCCCCACACAATTTGGCCCTCTCTGCTTTCCTGAAAAGTCTATCCTCAAAAGCACCTTTTTTCACTTTCGGCGCTGTTTGGAGCAAAAAAGACAAACGTCCAGCTTTTGCTGCCACAGCAAAGGTGCCAGCGGGGAAAAGTGATGCTGCTTCTCACTGCCTCCTGGAACCCCTTCAAATGCCCCACACAATTTGGCCCTCTCTGCTTTCCTGAGGACTCTATCCTCAAAAGCACCTTTTTTCACTTTCGGCGCCCTCCGGAGCAAAAAAGACAAACGTCCAGCTTTTGCTGCCACAGCAAAGGTGCCAGCGGGGAAAAGTGATGCTGCTTCTCACTGCCTCCTGGAACCCCTTCAAATGCCCCAGACAATTTGGCCCTCTCTGCTTTCCTGAAAAGTCTATCCTCAAAAGCACCTTTTTTCACTTTCGGCGCTGTTTGGAGCAAAAAAGACAAACGTCCAGCTTTTGCTGCCACAGCAAAGGTGCCAGCGGGGAAAAGTGATGCTGCTTCTCACTGCCTCCTGGAACCCCTTCAAATGCCCCAGACAATTTGGCCCTCTCTGCTTTCCTGAGGACTCTATCCTCAAAAGCACCTTTTTTCACTTTCGGCGCTGTTTGGAGCAAAAAAGACAAACGTCCAGCTTTTGCTGCCACAGCAAAGGTGCCAGCGGGGAAAAGTGATGCTGCTTCTCACTGCCTCCTGGAACCCCTTCAAATGCCCCACACAATTTGGCCCTCTCTGCTTTCCTGAAAAGTCTATCCTCAAAAGCACCTTTTTTCACTTTCGGCGCTGTTTGGAGCAAAAAAGACAAACGTCCAGCTTTTGCTGCCACAGCAAAGGTGCCAGCGGGGAAAAGTGATGCTGCTTCTCACTGCCTCCTGGAACCCCTTCAAATGCCCCAGACAATTTGGCTCTCTCTGCTTTCCTGAAAAGTCTATCCTCAAAAGCACCTTTTTTCACTTTCGGCGCCCTCCGGAGCAAAAAAGACAAACGTCCAGCTTTTGCTGCCACAGCAAAGGTGCCAGCGGGGAAAAGTGATGCTGCTTCTCACTGCCTCCTGGAACCCCTTCAAATGCCCCACACAATTTGGCCCTCTCTGCTTTCCTGAAAAGTCTATCCTCAAAAGCACCTTTTTTCACTTTCGGCGCCCTCCGGAGCAAAAAAGACAAACGTCCAGCTTTTGCTGCCACAGCAAAGGTGCCAGCGGGGAAAAGTGATGCTGCTTCTCACTGCCTCCTGGAACCCCTTCAAATGCCCCAGACAATTTGGCCCTCTCTGCTTTCCTGAAAAGTCTATCCTCAAAAGCACCTTTTTTCACTTTCGGCGCTGTTTGGAGCAAAAAAGACAAACGTCCAGCTTTTGCTGCCACAGCAAAGGTGCCAGCGGGGAAAAGTGATGCTGCTTCTCACTGCCTCCTGGAACCCCTTCAAATGCCCCAGACAATTTGGCCCTCTCTGCTTTCCTGAAAAGTCTATCCTCAAAAGCACCTTTTTTCACTTTCGGCGCTGTTTGGAGCAAAATAGACAAACGTCCAGCTTTTGCTGCCACAGCAAAGGTGCCAGCGGGGAAAAGTGATGCTGCTTCTCACTGCCTCCTGGAACCCCTTCAAATGCCCCACACAATTTGGCCCTCTCTGCTTTCCTGCGCACGCTATCCTCAAAAGCACCTTTTTTCACTTTCGGCGCTGTTTGGAGCAAAAAAGACAAACGTCCAGCTTTTGCTGCCACAGCAAAGGTGCCAGCGGGGAAAAGTAATGCTGCTTCTCACTGCCTCCTGGAACCCCTTCAAATGCCCCACACAATTTGGCCCTCTCTGCTTTCCTGAGGACTCTATCCTCAAAAGCACCTTTTTTCACTTTCGGCGCTGTTTGGAGCAAAAAAGACAAACGTCCAGCTTTTGCTGCCACAGCAAAGGTGCCAGCGGGGAAAAGTGATGCTGCTTCTCACTGCCTCCTGGAACCCCTTCAAATGCCCCACACAATTTGGCCCTCTCTGCTTTCCTGAAAAGTCTATCCTCAAAAGCACCTTTTTTCACTTTCGGCGCTGTTTGGAGCAAAAAAGACAAACGTCCAGCTTTTGCTGCCACAGCAAAGGTGCCAGCGGGGAAAAGTGATGCTGCTTCTCACTGCCTCCTGGAACCCCTTCAAATGCCCCACACAATTTGGCCCTCTCTGCTTTCCTGCGCACGCTATCCTCAAAAGCACCTTTTTTCACTTTCGGCGCTGTTTGGAGCAAAAAAGACAAACGTCCAGCTTTTGCTGCCACAGCAAAGGTGCCAGCGGGGAAAAGTGATGCTGCTTCTCACTGCCTCCTGGAACCCCTTCAAATGCCCCACACAATTTGGCCCTCTCTGCTTTCCTGAAAAGTCTATCCTCAAAAGCACCTTTTTTCACTTTCGGCGCTGTTTGGAGCAAAAAAGACAAACGTCCAGCTTTTGCTGCCACAGCAAAGGTGCCAGCGGGGAAAAGTGATGCTGCTTCTCACTGCCTCCTGGAACCCCTTCAAATGCCCCACACAATTTGGCCCTCTCTGCTTTCCTGAGGACTCTATCCTCAAAAGCACCTTTTTTCACTTTCGGCGCCCTCCGGAGCAAAAAAGACAAACGTCCAGCTTTTGCTGCCACAGCAAAGGTGCCAGCGGGGAAAAGTGATGCTGCTTCTCACTGCCTCCTGGAACCCCTTCAAATGCCCCACACAATTTGGCCCTCTCTGCTTTCCTGAAAAGTCTATCCTCAAAAGCACCTTTTTTCACTTTCGGCGCTGTTTGGAGCAAAAAAGACAAACGTCCAGCTTTTGCTGCCACAGCAAAGGTGCCAGCGGGGAAAAGTAATGCTGCTTCTCACTGCCTCCTGGAACCCCTTCAAATGCCCCACACAATTTGGCCCTCTCTGCTTTCCTGAGGGCTCTATCCTCAAAAGCACCTTTTTTCACTTTCGGCGCTGTTTGGAGCAAAAAAGACAAACGTCCAGCTTTTGCTGCCACAGCAAAGGTGCCAGCGGGGAAAAGTGATGCTGCTTCTCACTGCCTCCTGGAACCCCTTCAAATGCCCCACACAATTTGGCCCTCTCTGCTTTCCTGAAAAGTCTATCCTCAAAAGCACCTTTTTTCACTTTCGGCGCTGTTTGGAGCAAAAAAGACAAACGTCCAGCTTTTGCTGCCACAGCAAAGGTGCCAGCGGGGAAAAGTGATGCTGCTTCTCACTGCCTCCTGGAACCCCTTCAAATGCCCCAGACAATTTGGCCCTCTCTGCTTTCCTGAAAAGTCTATCCTCAAAAGCACCTTTTTTCACTTTCGGCGCTGTTTGGAGCAAAAAAGACAAACGTCCAGCTTTTGCTGCCACAGCAAAGGTGCCAGCGGGGAAAAGTGATGCTGCTTCTCACTGCCTCCTGGAACCCCTTCAAATGCCCCACACAATTTGGCCCTCTCTGCTTTCCTGAAAAGTCTATCCTCAAAAGCACCTTTTTTCACTTTCGGCGCTGTTTGGAGCAAAATAGACAAACGTCCAGCTTTTGCTGCCACAGCAAAGGTGCCAGCGGGGAAAAGTGATGCTGCTTCTCACTGCCTCCTGGAACCCCTTCAAATGCCCCACACAATTTGGCCCTCTCTGCTTTCCTGCGCACGCTATCCTCAAAAGCACCTTTTTTCACTTTCGGCGCTGTTTGGAGCAAAAAAGACAAACGTCCAGCTTTTGCTGCCACAGCAAAGGTGCCAGCGGGGAAAAGTAATGCTGCTTCTCACTGCCTCCTGGAACCCCTTCAAATGCCCCACACAATTTGGCCCTCTCTGCTTTCCTGAGGACTCTATCCTCAAAAGCACCTTTTTTCACTTTCGGCGCTGTTTGGAGCAAAAAAGACAAACGTCCAGCTTTTGCTGCCACAGCAAAGGTGCCAGCGGGGAAAAGTGATGCTGCTTCTCACTGCCTCCTGGAACCCCTTCAAATGCCCCACACAATTTGGCCCTCTCTGCTTTCCTGAAAAGTCTATCCTCAAAAGCACCTTTTTTCACTTTCGGCGCTGTTTGGAGCAAAAAAGACAAACGTCCAGCTTTTGCTGCCACAGCAAAGGTGCCAGCGGGGAAAAGTGATGCTGCTTCTCACTGCCTCCTGGAACCCCTTCAAATGCCCCACACAATTTGGCCCTCTCTGCTTTCCTGCGCACGCTATCCTCAAAAGCACCTTTTTTCACTTTCGGCGCTGTTTGGAGCAAAAAAGACAAACGTCCAGCTTTTGCTGCCACAGCAAAGGTGCCAGCGGGGAAAAGTGATGCTGCTTCTCACTGCCTCCTGGAACCCCTTCAAATGCCCCACACAATTTGGCCCTCTCTGCTTTCCTGAAAAGTCTATCCTCAAAAGCACCTTTTTTCACTTTCGGCGCTGTTTGGAGCAAAAAAGACAAACGTCCAGCTTTTGCTGCCACAGCAAAGGTGCCAGCGGGGAAAAGTGATGCTGCTTCTCACTGCCTCCTGGAACCCCTTCAAATGCCCCACACAATTTGGCCCTCTCTGCTTTCCTGAGGACTCTATCCTCAAAAGCACCTTTTTTCACTTTCGGCGCCCTCCGGAGCAAAAAAGACAAACGTCCAGCTTTTGCTGCCACAGCAAAGGTGCCAGCGGGGAAAAGTGATGCTGCTTCTCACTGCCTCCTGGAACCCCTTCAAATGCCCCACACAATTTGGCCCTCTCTGCTTTCCTGAAAAGTCTATCCTCAAAAGCACCTTTTTTCACTTTCGGCGCTGTTTGGAGCAAAAAAGACAAACGTCCAGCTTTTGCTGCCACAGCAAAGGTGCCAGCGGGGAAAAGTAATGCTGCTTCTCACTGCCTCCTGGAACCCCTTCAAATGCCCCACACAATTTGGCCCTCTCTGCTTTCCTGAGGACTCTATCCTCAAAAGCACCTTTTTTCACTTTCGGCGCTGTTTGGAGCAAAAAAGACAAACGTCCAGCTTTTGCTGCCACAGCAAAGGTGCCAGCGGGGAAAAGTGATGCTGCTTCTCACTGCCTCCTGGAACCCCTTCAAATGCCCCACACAATTTGGCCCTCTCTGCTTTCCTGAAAAGTCTATCCTCAAAAGCACCTTTTTTCACTTTCGGCGCTGTTTGGAGCAAAAAAGACAAACGTCCAGCTTTTGCTGCCACAGCAAAGGTGCCAGCGGGGAAAAGTGATGCTGCTTCTCACTGCCTCCTGGAACCCCTTCAAATGCCCCACACAATTTGGCCCTCTCTGCTTTCCTGAGGACTCTATCCTCAAAAGCACCTTTTTTCACTTTCGGCGCTGTTTGGAGCAAAAAAGACAAACGTCCAGCTTTTGCTGCCACAGCAAAGGTGCCAGCGGGGAAAAGTGATGCTGCTTCTCACTGCCTCCTGGAACCCCTTCAAATGCCCCACACAATTTGGCCCTCTCTGCTTTCCTGAAAAGTCTATCCTCAAAAGCACCTTTTTTCACTTTCGGCGCTGTTTGGAGCAAAAAAGACAAACGTCCAGCTTTTGCTGCCACAGCAAAGGTGCCAGCGGGGAAAAGTGATGCTGCTTCTCACTGCCTCCTGGAACCCCTTCAAATGCCCCACACAATTTGGCCCTCTCTGCTTTCCTGAGGACTCTATCCTCAAAAGCACCTTTTTTCACTTTCGGCGCCCTCCGGAGCAAAAAAGACAAACGTCCAGCTTTTGCTGCCACAGCAAAGGTGCCAGCGGGGAAAAGTGATGCTGCTTCTCACTGCCTCCTGGAACCCCTTCAAATGCCCCACACAATTTGGCCCTCTCTGCTTTCCTGAAAAGTCTATCCTCAAAAGCACCTTTTTTCACTTTCGGCGCTGTTTGGAGCAAAAAAGACAAACGTCCAGCTTTTGCTGCCACAGCAAAGGTGCCAGCGGGGAAAAGTGATGCTGCTTCTCACTGCCTCCTGGAACCCCTTCAAATGCCCCAGACAATTTGGCCCTCTCTGCTTTCCTGAGGACTCTATCCTCAAAAGCACCTTTTTTCACTTTCGGCGCTGTTTGGAGCAAAAAAGACAAACGTCCAGCTTTTGCTGCCACAGCAAAGGTGCCAGCGGGGAAAAGTGATGCTGCTTCTCACTGCCTCCTGGAACCCCTTCAAATGCCCCAGACAATTTGGCCCTCTCTGCTTTCCTGAAAAGTCTATCCTCAAAAGCACCTTTTTTCACTTTCGGCGCTGTTTGGAGCAAAAAAGACAAACGTCCAGCTTTTGCTGCCACAGCAAAGGTGCCAGCGGGGAAAAGTGATGCTGCTTCTCACTGCCTCCTGGAACCCCTTCAAATGCCCCACACAATTTGGCCCTCTCTGCTTTCCTGAAAAGTCTATCCTCAAAAGCACCTTTTTTCACTTTCGGCGCCCTCCGGAGCAAAAAAGACAAACGTCCAGCTTTTGCTGCCACAGCAAAGGTGCCAGCGGGGAAAAGTGATGCTGCTTCTCACTGCCTCCTGGAACCCCTTCAAATGCCCCACACAATTTGGCCCTCTCTGCTTTCCTGAAAAGTCTATCCTCAAAAGCACCTTTTTTCACTTTCGGCGCCCTCCGGAGCAAAAAAGACAAACGTCCAGCTTTTGCTGCCACAGCAAAGGTGCCAGCGGGGAAAAGTGATGCTGCTTCTCACTGCCTCCTGGAACCCCTTCAAATGCCCCAGACAATTTGGCCCTCTCTGCTTTCCTGAAAAGTCTATCCTCAAAAGCACCTTTTTTCACTTTCGGCGCCCTCCGGAGCAAAAAAGACAAACGTCCAGCTTTTGCTGCCACAGCAAAGGTGCCAGCGGGGAAAAGTGATGCTGCTTCTCACTGCCTCCTGGAACCCCTTCAAATGCCCCACACAATTTGGCCCTCTCTGCTTTCCTGAAAAGTCTATCCTCAAAAGCACCTTTTTTCACTTTCGGCGCTGTTTGGAGCAAAATAGACAAACGTCCAGCTTTTGCTGCCACAGCAAAGGTGCCAGCGGGGAAAAGTGATGCTGCTTCTCACTGCCTCCTGGAACCCCTTCAAATGCCCCACACAATTTGGCCCTCTCTGCTTTCCTGCGCACGCTATCCTCAAAAGCACCTTTTTTCACTTTCGGCGCTGTTTGGAGCAAAAAAGACAAACGTCCAGCTTTTGCTGCCACAGCAAAGGTGCCAGCGGGGAAAAGTGATGCTGCTTCTCACTGCCTCCTGGAACCCCTTCAAATGCCCCACACAATTTGGCCCTCTCTGCTTTCCTGAAAAGTCTATCCTCAAAAGCACCTTTTTTCACTTTCGGCGCTGTTTGGAGCAAAAAAGACAAACGTCCAGCTTTTGCTGCCACAGCAAAGGTGCCAGCGGGGAAAAGTGATGCTGCTTCTCACTGCCTCCTGGAACCCCTTCAAATGCCCCACACAATTTGGCCCTCTCTGCTTTCCTGCGCACGCTATCCTCAAAAGCACCTTTTTTCACTTTCGGCGCTGTTTGGAGCAAAAAAGACAAACGTCCAGCTTTTGCTGCCACAGCAAAGGTGCCAGCGGGGAAAAGTGATGCTGCTTCTCACTGCCTCCTGGAACCCCTTCAAATGCCCCAGACAATTTGGCCCTCTCTGCTTTCCTGCGCACTCTATCCTCAAAAGCACCTTTTTTCACTTTCGGCGCTGTTTGGAGCAAAAAAGACAAACGTCCAGCTTTTGCTGCCACAGCAAAGGTGCCAGCGGGGAAAAGTGATGCTGCTTCTCACTGCCTCCTGGAACCCCTTCAAATGCCCCACACAATTTGGCCCTCTCTGCTTTCCTGAGGACTCTATCCTCAAAAGCACCTTTTTTCACTTTCGGCGCCCTCCGGAGCAAAAAAGACAAACGTCCAGCTTTTGCTGCCACAGCAAAGGTGCCAGCGGGGAAAAGTGATGCTGCTTCTCACTGCCTCCTGGAACCCCTTCAAATGCCCCACACAATTTGGCCCTCTCTGCTTTCCTGAAAAGTCTATCCTCAAAAGCACCTTTTTTCACTTTCGGCGCTGTTTGGAGCAAAAAAGACAAACGTCCAGCTTTTGCTGCCACAGCAAAGGTGCCAGCGGGGAAAAGTAATGCTGCTTCTCACTGCCTCCTGGAACCCCTTCAAATGCCCCACACAATTTGGCCCTCTCTGCTTTCCTGAGGACTCTATCCTCAAAAGCACCTTTTTTCACTTTCGGCGCTGTTTGGAGCAAAAAAGACAAACGTCCAGCTTTTGCTGCCACAGCAAAGGTGCCAGCGGGGAAAAGTGATGCTGCTTCTCACTGCCTCCTGGAACCCCTTCAAATGCCCCACACAATTTGGCCCTCTCTGCTTTCCTGAAAAGTCTATCCTCAAAAGCACCTTTTTTCACTTTCGGCGCTGTTTGGAGCAAAAAAGACAAACGTCCAGCTTTTGCTGCCACAGCAAAGGTGCCAGCGGGGAAAAGTGATGCTGCTTCTCACTGCCTCCTGGAACCCCTTCAAATGCCCCACACAATTTGGCCCTCTCTGCTTTCCTGAGGACTCTATCCTCAAAAGCACCTTTTTTCACTTTCGGCGCTGTTTGGAGCAAAAAAGACAAACGTCCAGCTTTTGCTGCCACAGCAAAGGTGCCAGCGGGGAAAAGTGATGCTGCTTCTCACTGCCTCCTGGAACCCCTTCAAATGCCCCACACAATTTGGCCCTCTCTGCTTTCCTGAAAAGTCTATCCTCAAAAGCACCTTTTTTCACTTTCGGCGCTGTTTGGAGCAAAAAAGACAAACGTCCAGCTTTTGCTGCCACAGCAAAGGTGCCAGCGGGGAAAAGTGATGCTGCTTCTCACTGCCTCCTGGAACCCCTTCAAATGCCCCACACAATTTGGCCCTCTCTGCTTTCCTGAGGACTCTATCCTCAAAAGCACCTATTTTCACTTTCGGCGCCCTCCGGAGCAAAAAAGACAAACGTCCAGCTTTTGCTGCCACAGCAAAGGTGCCAGCGGGGAAAAGTGATGCTGCTTCTCACTGCCTCCTGGAACCCCTTCAAATGCCCCACACAATTTGGCCCTCTCTGCTTTCCTGAAAAGTCTATCCTCAAAAGCACCTTTTTTCACTTTCGGCGCTGTTTGGAGCAAAAAAGACAAACGTCCAGCTTTTGCTGCCACAGCAAAGGTGCCAGCGGGGAAAAGTGATGCTGCTTCTCACTGCCTCCTGGAACCCCTTCAAATGCCCCAGACAATTTGGCCCTCTCTGCTTTCCTGAGGACTCTATCCTCAAAAGCACCTTTTTTCACTTTCGGCGCTGTTTGGAGCAAAAAAGACAAACGTCCAGCTTTTGCTGCCACAGCAAAGGTGCCAGCGGGGAAAAGTGATGCTGCTTCTCACTGCCTCCTGGAACCCCTTCAAATGCCCCACACAATTTGGCCCTCTCTGCTTTCCTGCGCACGCTATCCTCAAAAGCACCTTTTTTCACTTTCGGCGCTGTTTGGAGCAAAAAAGACAAACGTCCAGCTTTTGCTGCCACAGCAAAGGTGCCAGCGGGGAAAAGTGATGCTGCTTCTCACTGCCTCCTGGAACCCCTTCAAATGCCCCACACAATTTGGCCCTCTCTGCTTTCCTGCGCACTCTATCCTCAAAAGCACCTTTTTTCACTTTCGGCGCCCTCCGGAGCAAAAAAGACAAACGTCCAGCTTTTGCTGCCACAGCAAAGGTGCCAGCGGGGAAAAGTGATGCTGCTTCTCACTGCCTCCTGGAACCCCTTCAAATGCCCCACACAATTTGGCCCTCTCTGCTTTCCTGAAAAGTCTATCCTCAAAAGCACCTTTTTTCACTTTCGGCGCTGTTTGGAGCAAAAAACACAAACGTCCAGCTTTTGCTGCCACAGCAAAGGTGCCAGCGGGGAAAAGTGATGCTGCTTCTCACTGCCTCCTGGAACCCCTTCAAATGCCCCAGACAATTTGGCCCTCTCTGCTTTCCTGAAAAGTCTATCCTCAAAAGCACCTTTTTTCACTTTCGGCGCTGTTTGGAGCAAAAAAGACAAACGTCCAGCTTTTGCTGCCACAGCAAAGGTGCCAGCGGGGAAAAGTGATGCTGCTTCTCACTGCCTCCTGGAACCCCTTCAAATGCCCCACACAATTTGGCCCTCTCTGCTTTCCTGAAAAGTCTATCCTCAAAAGCACCTTTTTTCACTTTCGGCGCTGTTTGGAGCAAAAAAGACAAACGTCCAGCTTTTGCTGCCACAGCAAAGGTGCCAGCGGGGAAAAGTGATGCTGGTCCTCACTGCCTCCTGGAACCCCTTCAAATGCCCCAGACAATTTGGCCCTCTCTGCTTTCCTGAAAAGTCTATCCTCAAAAGCACCTTTTTTCACTTTCGGCGCTGTTTGGTGCAAAAAAGACAAACGTCCAGCTTTTGCTGCCACAGCAAAGGTGCCAGCGGGGAAAAGTGATGCTGCTTCTTACTGCCTCCTGGAACCCCTTCAAATGCCCCACACAATTTGGCCCTCTCTGCTTTCCTGAAAAGTCTATCCTCAAAAGCACCTTTTTTCACTTTCGGCGCTGTTTGGAGCAAAAAAGACAAACGTCCAGCTTTTGCTGCCACAGCAAAGGTGCCAGCGGGGAAAAGTGATGCTGCTTCTCACTGCCTCCTGGAACCCCTTCAAATGCCCCACACAATTTGGCCCTCTCTGCTTTCCTGCGCACGCTATCCTCAAAAGCACCTTTTTTCACTTTCGGCGCCCTCCGGAGCAAAAAACACAAACGTCCAGCTTTTGCTGCCACAGCAAAGGTGCCAGCGGGGAAAAGTGATGCTGCTTCTCACTGCCTCCTGGAACCCCTTCAAATGCCCCACACAATTTGGCCCTCTCTGCTTTCCTGAAAAGTCTATCCTCAAAAGCACCTTTTTTCACTTTCGGCGCCCTCCGGAGCAAAAAAGACAAACGTCCAGCTTTTGCTGCCACAGCAAAGGTGCCAGCGGGGAAAAGTGATGCTGCTTCTCACTGCCTCCTGGAACCCCTTCAAATGCCCCACACAATTTGGCCCTCTCTGCTTTCCTGCGCACGCTATCCTCAAAAGCACCTTTTTTCACTTTCGGCGCCCTCCGGAGCAAAAAAGACAAACGTCCAGCTTTTGCTGCCACAGCAAAGGTGCCAGCGGGGAAAAGTGATGCTGGTCCTCACTGCCTCCTGGAACCCCTTCAAATGCCCCAGACAATTTGGCCCTCTCTGCTTTCCTGAAAAGTCTATCCTCAAAAGCACCTTTTTTCACTTTCGGCGCTGTTTGGAGCAAAAAAGACAAACGTCCAGCTTTTGCTGCCACAGCAAAGGTGCCAGCGGGGAAAAGTGATGCTGCTTCTCACTGCCTCCTGGAACCCCTTCAAATGCCCCACACAATTTGGCCCTCTCTGCTTTCCTGAAAAGTCTATCCTCAAAAGCACCTTTTTTCACTTTCGGCGCTGTTTGGAGCAAAAAAGACAAACGTCCAGCTTTTGCTGCCACAGCAAAGGTGCCAGCGGGGAAAAGTGATGCTGCTTCTCACTGCCTCCTGGAACCCCTTCAAATGCCCCACACAATTTGGCCCTCTCTGCTTTCCTGAGGACTCTATCCTCAAAAGCACCTTTTTTCACTTTCGGCGCCCTCCGGAGCAAAAAAGACAAACGTCCAGCTTTTGCTGCCACAGCAAAGGTGCCAGCGGGGAAAAGTGATGCTGCTTCTCACTGCCTCCTGGAACCCCTTCAAATGCCCCAGACAATTTGGCCCTCTCTGCTTTCCTGAAAAGTCTATCCTCAAAAGCACCTTTTTTCACTTTCGGCGCCCTCCGGAGCAAAAAAGACAAACGTCCAGCTTTTGCTGCCACAGCAAAGGTGCCAGCGGGGAAAAGTGATGCTGCTTCTCACTGCCTCCTGGAACCCCTTCAAATGCCCCAGACAATTTGGCCCTCTCTGCTTTCCTGAAAAGTCTATCCTCAAAAGCACCTTTTTTCACTTTCGGCGCTGTTTGGAGCAAAAAAGACAAACGTCCAGCTTTTGCTGCCACAGCAAAGGTGCCAGCGGGGAAAAGTGATGCTGCTTCTCACTGCCTCCTGGAACCCCTTCAAATGCCCCAGACAATTTGGCCCTCTCTGCTTTCCTGAAAAGTCTATCCTCAAAAGCACCTTTTTTCACTTTCGGCGCTGTTTGGAGCAAAAAAGACAAACGTCCAGCTTTTGCTGCCACAGCAAAGGTGCCAGCGGGGAAAAGTGATGCTGCTTCTCACTGCCTCCTGGAACCCCTTCAAATGCCCCAGACAATTTGGCCCTCTCTGCTTTCCTGAGGACTCTATCCTCAAAAGCACCTTTTTTCACTTTCGGCGCTGTTTGGAGCAAAAAAGACAAACGTCCAGCTTTTGCTGCCACAGCAAAGGTGCCAGCGGGGAAAAGTGATGCTGCTTCTCACTGCCTCCTGGAACCCCTTCAAATGCCCCACACAATTTGGCCCTCTCTGCTTTCCTGAGGACTCTATCCTCAAAAGCACCTTTTTTCACTTTCGGCGCCCTCCGGAGCAAAAAAGACAAACGTCCAGCTTTTGCTGCCACAGCAAAGGTGCCAGCGGGGAAAAGTGATGCTGCTTCTCACTGCCTCCTGGAACCCCTTCAAATGCCCCAGACAATTTGGCCCTCTCTGCTTTCCTGAAAAGTCTATCCTCAAAAGCACCTTTTTTCACTTTCGGCGCTGTTTGGAGCAAAAAAGACAAACGTCCAGCTTTTGCTGCCACAGCAAAGGTGCCAGCGGGGAAAAGTGATGCTGCTTCTCACTGCCTCCTGGAACCCCTTCAAATGCCCCAGACAATTTGGCCCTCTCTGCTTTCCTGAAAAGTCTATCCTCAAAAGCACCTTTTTTCACTTTCGGCGCTGTTTGGAGCAAAAAAGACAAACGTCCAGCTTTTGCTGCCACAGCAAAGGTGCCAGCGGGGAAAAGTGATGCTGCTTCTCACTGCCTCCTGGAACCCCTTCAAATGCCCCACACAATTTGGCCCTCTCTGCTTTCCTGAGGACTCTATCCTCAAAAGCACCTTTTTTCACTTTCGGCGCCCTCCGGAGCAAAAAAGACAAACGTCCATCTTTTGCTGCCACAGCAAAGGTGCCAGCGGGGAAAAGTGATGCTGCTTCTCACTGCCTCCTGGAACCCCTTCAAATGCCCCACACAATTTGGCCCTCTCTGCTTTCCTGAGGACTCTATCCACAAAAGCACCTTTTTTCACTTTCGGCGCCCTCCGGAGCAAAAAAGACAAACGTCCAGCTTTTGCTGCCACAGCAAAGGTGCCAGCGGGGAAAAGTGATGCTGCTTCTCACTGCCTCCTGGAACCCCTTCAAATGCCCCAGACAATTTGGCCCTCTCTGCTTTCCTGAAAAGTCTATCCTCAAAAGCACCTTTTTTCACTTTCGCCGCTGTTTGGAGCAAAAAAGACAAACGTCCAGCTTTTGCTGCCACAGCAAAGGTGCCAGCGGGGAAAAGTGATGCTGCTTCTCACTGCCTCCTGGAACCCCTTCAAATGCCCCAGACAATTTGGCCCTCTCTGCTTTCCTGAAAAGTCTATCCTCAAAAGCACCTTTTTTCACTTTCGGCGCCCTCCGGAGCAAAAAAGACAAACGTCCAGCTTTTGCTGCCACAGCAAAGGTGCCAGCGGGGAAAAGTGATGCTGCTTCTCACTGCCTCCTGGAACCCCTTCAAATGCCCCAGACAATTTGGCCCTCTCTGCTTTCCTGAAAAGTCTATCCTCAAAAGCACCTTTTTTCACTTTCGGCGCTGTTTGGAGCAAAAAAGACAAACGTCCAGCTTTTGCTGCCACAGCAAAGGTGCCAGCGGGGAAAAGTGATGCTGCTTCTCACTGCCTCCTGGAACCCCTTCAAATGCCCCAGACAATTTGGCCCTCTCTGCTTTCCTGCGCACGCTATCCTCAAAAGCACCTTTTTTCACTTTCGGCGCTGTTTGGAGCAAAAAAGACAAACGTCCAGCTTTTGCTGCCACAGCAAAGGTGCCAGCGGGGAAAAGTGATGCTGCTTCTCACTGCCTCCTGGAACCCCTTCAAATGCCCCAGACAATTTGGCCCTCTCTGCTTTCCTGAAAAGTCTATCCTCAAAAGCACCTTTTTTCACTTTCGGCGCTGTTTGGAGCAAAAAAGACAAACGTCCAGCTTTTGCTGCCACAGCAAAGGTGCCAGCGGGGAAAAGTGATGCTGCTTCTCACTGCCTCCTGGAACCCCTTCAAATGCCCCAGACAATTTGGCCCTCTCTGCTTTCCTGAAAAGTCTATCCTCAAAAGCACCTTTTTTCACTTTCGGCGCTGTTTGGAGCAAAAAAGACAAACGTCCAGCTTTTGCTGCCACAGCAAAGGTGCCAGCGGGGAAAAGTGATGCTGCTTCTCACTGCCTCCTGGAACCCCTTCAAATGCCCCACACAATTTGGCCCTCTCTGCTTTCCTGAAAAGTCTATCCTCAAAAGCACCTTTTTTCACTTTCGGCGCCCTCCGGAGCAAAAAAGACAAACGTCCAGCTTTTGCTGCCACAGCAAAGGTGCCAGCGGGGAAAAGTGATGCTGCTTCTCACTGCCTCCTGGAACCCCTTCAAATGCCCCAGACAATTTGGCCCTCTCTGCTTTCCTGAAAAGTCTATCCTCAAAAGCACCTTTTTTCACTTTTGGCGCTGTTTGGAGCAAAAAAGACAAACGTCCAGCTTTTGCTGCCACAGCAAAGGTGCCAGCGGGGAAAAGTGATGCTGCTTCTTACTGCCTCCTGGAACCCCTTCAAATGCCCCACACAATTTGGCCCTCTCTGCTTTCCTGAAAAGTCTATCCTCAAAAGCACCTTTTTTCACTTTCGGCGCTGTTTGGAGCAAAAAAGACAAACGTCCAGCTTTTGCTGCCACAGCAAAGGTGCCAGCGGGGAAAAGTGATGCTGCTTCTCACTGCCTCCTGGAACCCCTTCAAATGCCCCACACAATTTGGCCCTCTCTGCTTTCCTGCGCACGCTATCCTCAAAAGCACCTTTTTTCACTTTCGGCGCTGTTTGGAGCAAAAAAGACAAACGTCCAGCTTTTGCTGCCACAGCAAAGGTGCCAGCGGGGAAAAGTGATGCTGGTCCTCACTGCCTCCTGGAACCCCTTCAAATGCCCCAGACAATTTGGCCCTCTCTGCTTTCCTGAAAAGTCTATCCTCAAAAGCACCTTTTTTCACTTTCGGCGCTGTTTGGAGCAAAAAAGACAAACGTCCAGCTTTTGCTGCCACAGCAAAGGTGCCAGCGGGGAAAAGTGATGCTGCTTCTCACTGCCTCCTGGAACCCCTTCAAATGCCCCACACAATTTGGCCCTCTCTGCTTTCCTGAAAAGTCTATCCTCAAAAGCACCTTTTTTCACTTTCGGCGCTGTTTGGAGCAAAAAAGACAAACGTCCAGCTTTTGCTGCCACAGCAAAGGTGCCAGCGGGGAAAAGTGATGTTGCTTCTCACTGCCTCCTGGAACCCCTTCAAATGCCCCACACAATTTGGCCCTCTCTGCTTTCCTGCGCACGCTATCCTCAAAAGCACCTTTTTTCACTTTCGGCGCTGTTTGGAGCAAAAAAGACAAACGTCCAGCTTTTGCTGCCACAGCAAAGGTGCCAGCGGGGAAAAGTGATGCTGGTCCTCAATGCCTCCTGGAACCCCTTCAAATGCCCCAGACAATTTGGCCCTCTCTGCTTTCCTGAAAAGTCTATCCTCAAAAGCACCTTTTTTCACTTTCGGCGCTGTTTGGAGCAAAAAAGACAAACGTCCAGCTTTTGCTGCCACAGCAAAGGTGCCAGCGGGGAAAAGTGATGCTGCTTCTCACTGCCTCCTGGAACCCCTTCAAATGCCCCACACAATTTGGCCCTCTCTGCTTTCCTGAGGACTCTATCCTCAAAAGCACCTTTTTTCACTTTCGGCGCCCTCCGGAGCAAAAAAGACAAACGTCCAGCTTTTGCTGCCACAGCAAAGGTGCCAGCGGGGAAAAGTGATGCTGCTTCTCACTGCCTCCTGGAACCCCTTCAAATGCCCCAGACAATTTGGCCCTCTCTGCTTTCCTGAAAAGTCTATCCTCAAAAGCACCTTTTTTCACTTTCGGCGCTGTTTGGAGCAAAAAAGACAAACGTCCAGCTTTTGCTGCCACAGCAAAGGTGCCAGCGGGGAAAAGTGATGCTGCTTCTCACTGCCTCCTGGAACCCCTTCAAATGCCCCAGACAATTTGGCCCTCTCTGCTTTCCTGAAAAGTCTATCCTCAAAAGCACCTTTTTTCACTTTCGGCGCTGTTTGGAGCAAAAAAGACAAACGTCCAGCTTTTGCTGCCACAGCAAAGGTGCCAGCGGGGAAAAGTGATGCTGCTTCTCACTGCCTCCTGGAACCCCTTCAAATGCCCCACACAATTTGGCCCTCTCTGCTTTCCTGAGGACTCTATCCTCAAAAGCACCTTTTTTCACTTTCGGCGCCCTCCGGAGCAAAAAAGACAAACGTCCATCTTTTGCTGCCACAGCAAAGGTGCCAGCGGGGAAAAGTGATGCTGCTTCTCACTGCCTCCTGGAACCCCTTCAAATGCCCCACACAATTTGGCCCTCTCTGCTTTCCTGAGGACTCTATCCACAAAAGCACCTTTTTTCACTTTCGGCGCCCTCCGGAGCAAAAAAGACAAACGTCCAGCTTTTGCTGCCACAGCAAAGGTGCCAGCGGGGAAAAGTGATGCTGCTTCTCACTGCCTCCTGGAACCCCTTCAAATGCCCCAGACAATTTGGCCCTCTCTGCTTTCCTGAAAAGTCTATCCTCAAAAGCACCTTTTTTCACTTTCGCCGCTGTTTGGAGCAAAAAAGACAAACGTCCAGCTTTTGCTGCCACAGCAAAGGTGCCAGCGGGGAAAAGTGATGCTGCTTCTCACTGCCTCCTGGAACCCCTTCAAATGCCCCAGACAATTTGGCCCTCTCTGCTTTCCTGAAAAGTCTATCCTCAAAAGCACCTTTTTTCACTTTCGGCGCCCTCCGGAGCAAAAAAGACAAACGTCCAGCTTTTGCTGCCACAGCAAAGGTGCCAGCGGGGAAAAGTGATGCTGCTTCTCACTGCCTCCTGGAACCCCTTCAAATGCCCCAGACAATTTGGCCCTCTCTGCTTTCCTGAAAAGTCTATCCTCAAAAGCACCTTTTTTCACTTTCGGCGCTGTTTGGAGCAAAAAAGACAAACGTCCAGCTTTTGCTGCCACAGCAAAGGTGCCAGCGGGGAAAAGTGATGCTGCTTCTCACTGCCTCCTGGAACCCCTTCAAATGCCCCAGACAATTTGGCCCTCTCTGCTTTCCTGCGCACGCTATCCTCAAAAGCACCTTTTTTCACTTTCGGCGCTGTTTGGAGCAAAAAAGACAAACGTCCAGCTTTTGCTGCCACAGCAAAGGTGCCAGCGGGGAAAAGTGATGCTGCTTCTCACTGCCTCCTGGAACCCCTTCAAATGCCCCAGACAATTTGGCCCTCTCTGCTTTCCTGAAAAGTCTATCCTCAAAAGCACCTTTTTTCACTTTCGGCGCTGTTTGGAGCAAAAAAGACAAACGTCCAGCTTTTGCTGCCACAGCAAAGGTGCCAGCGGGGAAAAGTGATGCTGCTTCTCACTGCCTCCTGGAACCCCTTCAAATGCCCCACACAATTTGGCCCTCTCTGCTTTCCTGAGGACTCTATCCTCAAAAGCACCTTTTTTCACTTTCGGCGCCCTCCGGAGCAAAAAAGACAAACGTCCAGCTTTTGCTGCCACAGCAAAGGTGCCAGCGGGGAAAAGTGATGCTGCTTCTCACTGCCTCCTGGAACCCCTTCAAATGCCCCAGACAATTTGGCCCTCTCTGCTTTCCTGCGCACGCTATCCTCAAAAGCACCTTTTTTCACTTTCGGCGCTGTTTGGAGCAAAAAAGACAAACGTCCAGCTTTTGCTGCCACAGCAAAGGTGCCAGCGGGGAAAAGTGATGCTGGTCCTCACTGCCTCCTGGAACCCCTTCAAATGCCCCAGACAATTTGGCCCTCTCTGCTTTCCTGAAAAGTCTATCCTCAAAAGCACCTTTTTTCACTTTCGGCGCCCTCCGGAGCAAAAAAGACAAACGTCCAGCTTTTGCTGCCACAGCAAAGGTGCCAGCGGGGAAAAGTGATGCTGCTTCTCACTGCCTCCTGGAACCCCTTCAAATGCCCCACACAATTTGGCCCTCTCTGCTTTCCTGAAAAGTCTATCCTCAAAAGCACCTTTTTTCACTTTCGGCGCCCTCCGGAGCAAAAAAGACAAACGTCCAGCTTTTGCTGCCACAGCAAAGGTGCCAGCGGGGAAAAGTGATGCTGCTTCTCACTGCCTCCTGGAACCCCTTCAAATGCCCCAGACAATTTGGCCCTCTCTGCTTTCCTGAAAAGTCTATCCTCAAAAGCACCTTTTTTCACTTTCGGCGCTGTTTGGAGCAAAAAAGACAAACGTCCAGCTTTTGCTGCCACAGCAAAGGTGCCAGCGGGGAAAAGTGATGCTGCTTCTCACTGCCTCCTGGAACCCCTTCAAATGCCCCACACAATTTGGCCCTCTCTGCTTTCCTGAGGACTCTATCCTCAAAAGCACCTTTTTTCACTTTCGGCGCCCTCCGGAGCAAAAAAGACAAACGTCCAGCTTTTGCTGCCACAGCAAAGGTGCCAGCGGGGAAAAGTGATGCTGCTTCTCACTGCCTCCTGGAACCCCTTCAAATGCCCCAGACAATTTGGCCCTCTCTGCTTTCCTGAAAAGTCTATCCTCAAAAGCACCTTTTTTCACTTTCGGCGCTGTTTGGAGCAAAAAAGACAAACGTCCAGCTTTTGCTGCCACAGCAAAGGTGCCAGCGGGGAAAAGTGATGCTGCTTCTCACTGCCTCCTGGAACCCCTTCAAATGCCCCAGACAATTTGGCCCTCTCTGCTTTCCTGAAAAGTCTATCCTCAAAAGCACCTTTTTTCACTTTCGGCGCTGTTTGGAGCAAAAAAGACAAACGTCCAGCTTTTGCTGCCACAGCAAAGGTGCCAGCGGGGAAAAGTGATGCTGCTTCTCACTGCCTCCTGGAACCCCTTCAAATGCCCCACACAATTTGGCCCTCTCTGCTTTCCTGAGGACTCTATCCTCAAAAGCACCTTTTTTCACTTTCGGCGCCCTCCGGAGCAAAAAAGACAAACGTCCATCTTTTGCTGCCACAGCAAAGGTGCCAGCGGGGAAAAGTGATGCTGCTTCTCACTGCCTCCTGGAACCCCTTCAAATGCCCCACACAATTTGGCCCTCTCTGCTTTCCTGAGGACTCTATCCACAAAAGCACCTTTTTTCACTTTCGGCGCCCTCCGGAGCAAAAAAGACAAACGTCCAGCTTTTGCTGCCACAGCAAAGGTGCCAGCGGGGAAAAGTGATGCTGCTTCTCACTGCCTCCTGGAACCCCTTCAAATGCCCCAGACAATTTGGCCCTCTCTGCTTTCCTGAAAAGTCTATCCTCAAAAGCACCTTTTTTCACTTTCGGCGCCCTCCGGAGCAAAAAAGACAAACGTCCAGCTTTTGCTGCCACAGCAAAGGTGCCAGCGGGGAAAAGTGATGCTGCTTCTCACTGCCTCCTGGAACCCCTTCAAATGCCCCAGACAATTTGGCCCTCTCTGCTTTCCTGAAAAGTCTATCCTCAAAAGCACCTTTTTTCACTTTCGGCGCTGTTTGGAGCAAAAAAGACAAACGTCCAGCTTTTGCTGCCACAGCAAAGGTGCCAGCGGGGAAAAGTGATGCTGCTTCTCACTGCCTCCTGGAACCCCTTCAAATGCCCCAGACAATTTGGCCCTCTCTGCTTTCCTGCGCACGCTATCCTCAAAAGCACCTTTTTTCACTTTCGGCGCTGTTTGGAGCAAAAAAGACAAACGTCCAGCTTTTGCTGCCACAGCAAAGGTGCCAGCGGGGAAAAGTGATGCTGCTTCTCACTGCCTCCTGGAACCCCTTCAAATGCCCCAGACAATTTGGCCCTCTCTGCTTTCCTGAGGACTCTATCCTCAAAAGCACCTTTTTTCACTTTCGGCGCTGTTTGGAGCAAAAAAGACAAACGTCCAGCTTTTGCTGCCACAGCAAAGGTGCCAGCGGGGAAAAGTGATGCTGCTTCTCACTGCCTCCTGGAACCCCTTCAAATGCCCCAGACAATTTGGCCCTCTCTGCTTTCCTGAAAAGTCTATCCTCAAAAGCACCTTTTTTCACTTTCGGCGCTGTTTGGAGCAAAAAAGACAAACGTCCAGCTTTTGCTGCCACAGCAAAGGTGCCAGCGGGGAAAAGTGATGCTGCTTCTCACTGCCTCCTGGAACCCCTTCAAATGCCCCACACAATTTGGCCCTCTCTGCTTTCCTGAAAAGTCTATCCTCAAAAGCACCTTTTTTCACTTTCGGCGCCCTCCGGAGCAAAAAAGACAAACGTCCAGCTTTTGCTGCCACAGCAAAGGTGCCAGCGGGGAAAAGTGATGCTGCTTCTCACTGCCTCCTGGAACCCCTTCAAATGCCCCAGACAATTTGGCCCTCTCTGCTTTCCTGAAAAGTCTCTCCTCAAAAGCACCTTTTTTCACTTTCGGCGCTGTTTGGAGCAAAAAAGACAAACGTCCAGCTTTTGCTGCCACAGCAAAGGTGCCAGCGGGGAAAAGTGATGCTGCTTCTTACTGCCTCCTGGAACCCCTTCAAATGCCCCACACAATTTGGCCCTCTCTGCTTTCCTGAAAAGTCTATCCTCAAAAGCACCTTTTTTCACTTTCGGCGCTGTTTGGAGCAAAAAAGACAAACGTCCAGCTTTTGCTGCCACAGCAAAGGTGCCAGCGGGGAAAAGTGATGCTGCTTCTCACTGCCTCCTGGAACCCCTTCAAATGCCCCACACAATTTGGCCCTCTCTGCTTTCCTGCGCACGCTATCCTCAAAAGCACCTTTTTTCACTTTCGGCGCTGTTTGGAGCAAAAAAGACAAACGTCCAGCTTTTGCTGCCACAGCAAAGGTGCCAGCGGGGAAAAGTGATGCTGGTCCTCACTGCCTCCTGGAACCCCTTCAAATGCCCCAGACAATTTGGCCCTCTCTGCTTTCCTGAAAAGTCTATCCTCAAAAGCACCTTTTTTCACTTTCGGCGCTGTTTGGAGCAAAAAAGACAAACGTCCAGCTTTTGCTGCCACAGCAAAGGTGCCAGCGGGGAAAAGTGATGCTGCTTCTCACTGCCTCCTGGAACCCCTTCAAATGCCCCACACAATTTGGCCCTCTCTGCTTTCCTGAAAAGTCTATCCTCAAAAGCACCTTTTTTCACTTTCGGCGCTGTTTGGAGCAAAAAAGACAAACGTCCAGCTTTTGCTGCCACAGCAAAGGTGCCAGCGGGGAAAAGTGATGTTGCTTCTCACTGCCTCCTGGAACCCCTTCAAATGCCCCACACAATTTGGCCCTCTCTGCTTTCCTGAAAAGTCTATCCTCAAAAGCACCTTTTTTCACTTTCGGCGCTGTTTGGAGCAAAAAAGACAAACGTCCAGCTTTTGCTGCCACAGCAAAGGTGCCAGCGGGGAAAAGTGATGCTGGTCCTCAATGCCTCCTGGAACCCCTTCAAATGCCCCAGACAATTTGGCCCTCTCTGCTTTCCTGAAAAGTCTATCCTCAAAAGCACCTTTTTTCACTTTCGGCGCTGTTTGGAGCAAAAAAGACAAACGTCCAGCTTTTGCTGCCACAGCAAAGGTGCCAGCGGGGAAAAGTGATGCTGCTTCTCACTGCCTCCTGGAACCCCTTCAAATGCCCCACACAATTTGGCCCTCTCTGCTTTCCTGAAAAGTCGATCCTCAAAAGCACCTTTTTTCACTTTCGGCGCCCTCCGGAGCAAAAAAGACAAACGTCCAGCTTTTGCTGCCACAGCAAAGGTGCCAGCGGGGAAAAGTGATGCTGCTTCTCACTGCCTCCTGGAACCCCTTCAAATGCCCCACACAATTTGGCCCTCTCTGCTTTCCTGAAAAGTCTATCCTCAAAAGCACCTTTTTTCACTTTCGGCGCCCTCCGGAGCAAAAAAGACAAACGTCCAGCTTTTGCTGCCACAGCAAAGGTGCCAGCGGGGAAAAGTGATGCTGGTCCTCACTGCCTCCTGGAACCCCTTCAAATGCCCCAGACAATTTGGCCCTCTCTGCTTTCCTGAAAAGTCTATCCTCAAAAGCACCTTTTTTCACTTTCGGCGCTGTTTGGAGCAAAAAAGACAAACGTCCAGCTTTTGCTGCCACAGCAAAGGTGCCAGCGGGGAAAAGTGATGCTGCTTCTCACTGCCTCCTGGAACCCCTTCAAATGCCCCACACAATTTGGCCCTCTCTGCTTTCCTGAAAAGTCTATCCTCAAAAGCACCTTTTTTCACTTTCGGCGCTGTTTGGAGCAAAAAAGACAAACGTCCAGCTTTTGCTGCCACAGCAAAGGTGCCAGCGGGGAAAAGTGATGCTGCTTCTCACTGCCTCCTGGAACCCCTTCAAATGCCCCACACAATTTGGCCCTCTCTGCTTTCCTGCGCACGCTATCCTCAAAAGCACCTTTTTTCACTTTCGGCGCTGTTTGGAGCAAAAAAGACAAACGTCCAGCTTTTGCTGCCACAGCAAAGGTGCCAGCGGGGAAAAGTGATGCTGCTTCTCACTGCCTCCTGGAACCCCTTCAAATGCCCCACACAATTTGGCCCTCTCTGCTTTCCTGAAAAGTCTATCCTCAAAAGCACCTTTTTTCACTTTCGGCGCCCTCCGGAGCAAAAAAGACAAACGTCCAGCTTTTGCTGCCACAGCAAAGGTGCCAGCGGGGAAAAGTGATGCTGCTTCTCACTGCCTCCTGGAACCCCTTCAAATGCCCCAGACAATTTGGCCCTCTCTGCTTTCCTGAAAAGTCTCTCCTCAAAAGCACCTTTTTTCACTTTCGGCGCTGTTTGGAGCAAAAAAGACAAACGTCCAGCTTTTGCTGCCACAGCAAAGGTGCCAGCGGGGAAAAGTGATGCTGCTTCTTACTGCCTCCTGGAACCCCTTCAAATGCCCCACACAATTTGGCCCTCTCTGCTTTCCTGAAAAGGTCTATCCTCAAAAGCACCTTTTTTCACTTTCGGCGCTGTTTGGAGCAAAAAAGACAAACGTCCAGCTTTTGCTGCCACAGCAAAGGTGCCAGCGGGGAAAAGTGATGCTGCTTCTCACTGCCTCCTGGAACCCCTTCAAATGCCCCACACAATTTGGCCCTCTCTGCTTTCCTGCGCACGCTATCCTCAAAAGCACCTTTTTTCACTTTCGGCGCTGTTTGGAGCAAAAAAGACAAACGTCCAGCTTTTGCTGCCACAGCAAAGGTGCCAGCGGGGAAAAGTGATGCTGGTCCTCACTGCCTCCTGGAACCCCTTCAAATGCCCCAGACAATTTGGCCCTCTCTGCTTTCCTGAAAAGTCTATCCTCAAAAGCACCTTTTTTCACTTTCGGCGCTGTTTGGAGCAAAAAAGACAAACGTCCCAGCTTTTGCTGCCACAGCAAAGGTGCCAGCGGGGAAAAGTGATGCTGCTTCTCACTGCCTCCTGGAACCCCTTCAAATGCCCCACACAATTTGGCCCTCTCTGCTTTCCTGAAAAGTCTATCCTCAAAAGCACCTTTTTTCACTTTCGGCGCTGTTTGGAGCAAAAAAGACAAACGTCCAGCTTTTGCTGCCACAGCAAAGGTGCCAGCGGGGAAAAGTGATGTTGCTTCTCACTGCCTCCTGGAACCCCTTCAAATGCCCCACACAATTTGGCCCTCTCTGCTTTCCTGCGCACGCTATCCTCAAAAGCACCTTTTTTCACTTTCGGCGCTGTTTGGAGCAAAAAAGACAAACGTCCAGCTTTTGCTGCCACAGCAAAGGTGCCAGCGGGGAAAAGTGATGCTGGTCCTCAATGCCTCCTGGAACCCCTTCAAATGCCCCAGACAATTTGGCCCTCTCTGCTTTCCTGAAAAGTCTATCCTCAAAAGCACCTTTTTTCACTTTCGGCGCTGTTTGGAGCAAAAAAGACAAACGTCCAGCTTTTGCTGCCACAGCAAAGGTGCCAGCGGGGAAAAGTGATGCTGCTTCTCACTGCCTCCTGGAACCCCTTCAAATGCCCCACACAATTTGGCCCTCTCTGCTTTCCTGAAAAGTCGATCCTCAAAAGCACCTTTTTTCACTTTCGGCGCCCTCCGGAGCAAAAAAGACAAACGTCCAGCTTTTGCTGCCACAGCAAAGGTGCCAGCGGGGAAAAGTGATGCTGCTTCTCACTGCCTCCTGGAACCCCTTCAAATGCCCCACACAATTTGGCCCTCTCTGCTTTCCTGAAAAGTCTATCCTCAAAAGCACCTTTTTTCACTTTCGGCGCCCTCCGGAGCAAAAAAGACAAACGTCCAGCTTTTGCTGCCACAGCAAAGGTGCCAGCGGGGAAAAGTGATGCTGGTCCTCACTGCCTCCTGGAACCCCTTCAAATGCCCCAGACAATTTGGCCCTCTCTGCTTTCCTGAAAAGTCTATCCTCAAAAGCACCTTTTTTCACTTTCGGCGCTGTTTGGAGCAAAAAAGACAAACGTCCAGCTTTTGCTGCCACAGCAAAGGTGCCAGCGGGGAAAAGTGATGCTGCTTCTCACTGCCTCCTGGAACCCCTTCAAATGCCCCACACAATTTGGCCCTCTCTGCTTTCCTGAAAAGTCTATCCTCAAAAGCACCTTTTTTTCACTTTCGGCGCTGTTTGGAGCAAAAAAGACAAACGTCCAGCTTTTGCTGCCACAGCAAAGGTGCCAGCGGGGAAAAGTGATGCTGCTTCTCACTGCCTCCTGGAACCCCTTCAAATGCCCCACACAATTTGGCCCTCTCTGCTTTCCTGCGCACGCTATCCTCAAAAGCACCTTTTTTCACTTTCGGCGCTGTTTGGAGCAAAAAAGACAAACGTCCAGCTTTTGCTGCCACAGCAAAGGTGCCAGCGGGGAAAAGTGATGCTGGTCCTCAATGCCTCCTGGAACCCCTTCAAATGCCCCAGACAATTTGGCCCTCTCTGCTTTCCTGAAAAGTCTATCCTCAAAAGCACCTTTTTTCACTTTCGGCGCTGTTTGGAGCAAAAAAGACAAACGTCCAGCTTTTGCTGCCACAGCAAAGGTGCCAGCGGGGAAAAGTGATGCTGCTTCTCACTGCCTCCTGGAACCCCTTCAAATGCCCCACACAATTTGGCCCTCTCTGCTTTCCTGAAAAGTCTATCCTCAAAAGCACCTTTTTTCACTTTCGGCGCCCTCCGGAGCAAAAAAGACAAACGTCCAGCTTTTGCTGCCACAGCAAAGGTGCCAGCGGGGAAAAGTGATGCTGCTTCTCACTGCCTCCTGGAACCCCTTCAAATGCCCCACACAATTTGGCCCTCTCTGCTTTCCTGAAAAGTCTATCCTCAAAAGCACCTTTTTCACTTTCGGCGCTCTCTTCGGAGCAAAAAAGACAAACGTCCAGCTTTTGCTGCCACAGCAAAGGTGCCAGCGGGGAAAAGTGATGCTGCTTCTCACTGCCTCCTGGAACCCCTTCAAATGCCCCAGACAATTTGGCCCTCTCTGCTTTCCTGAAAAGTCTATCCTCAAAAGCACCTTTTTTCACTTTCGGCGCTGTTTGGAGCAAAAAAGACAAACGTCCAGCTTTTGCTGCCACAGCAAAGGTGCCAGCGGGGAAAAGTGATGCTGCTTCTCACTGCCTCCTGGAACCCCTTCAAATGCCCCACACAATTT